>NC_090330.1:0-24013 GCF_035084215.1 Heptranchias perlo
TGGGGGTCACCGTTGACCAGAAACTTAACTGGACCAGCCATATAAATACTGTGGCTACAAGAGCAGGTCAGAGGCTGGGTATTCTGCGGCGAGTGACTCACCTCCTGACTCCACAAAGCCTTTCCACCATCCACAAGGCACAAGTAAATGCTCTGTGAGGGACCCAGCGCGCAGTAAATGCTCTGTGAGGGACCCAGCGCGCAGTAAATGCTCTGTGAGGGACCCAGCGCGCAGTAAATGCTCTGTGAGGGACCCAGCGCGCAGTAAATGCTCTGTGAGGGACCCAGCGCGCAGTAAATGCTCTGTGAGGGACCCAGCGCGCAGTAAATGCTCTGTGAGTGGAGAGGCTGCTGTGCATAAACTGATGATACGAGAGTCGGTAGTAATTCCCTTCTCCGCCCAGCCTTTCACCAGCCTGAGGGATTGTTCCATAAACTCTTATTTGATTACCAGTAACAAAAGCAGCTTTAAATTCCCATATCTGGTCTGATAACAAAAATACTGAAAATCAGCAGTTTGTGAGCACGCTTTACATCACAAAAACAGGCCATTCACCCCAATCTATCCCGGTGTTTATGCTCCACACGAGCCTCCTCCCTCCCTACTTCATCTCACCCTATCACCACATCCTTCTATTCCTTTCTCCCTCATGTGTTTATCCAGCTTCCCCTTAAATATATCGACACTATTCACCTCAACTACGACTTGTGGTTGATTTAGTTCAAGTCTGCAAGGCCAGTCCTCATCCAGGATCTGAGCTCGATTGGCCAGACACTGGAAAAGCAGCATTTCAGTCTACCACACGGGATCCACTGAACCGGCAGGGCGCGGGCGAGACCGGCAGGGCGCGGGCGAGACCGGCAGGGCGCGGGCGAGACCGGCAGGGCGCGGGCGAGACCGGCAGAGTCTAGGGGAGGGGAATCGGAGAATCAGCAACAGTGCAGGTGTTGGGAGGGGGTGAACCGGGACAGGGAGCAGCACCGAGCGCGTGCTGCATGTTGTGTAAATGCATCACCGACCTATAAAAGCCGCAGAGCCTCATTCCTCACTTGCGTTCTCGTGCTGGGAGCGATGCTGTCACTGTGCGTGATCAACATTGCAAGCTGTGTCTGAAGGTGATGAAACCCTACAGCACTTACTGTAATGCCCCACTTTTCTCCCAGTGCTCGCTCATACCCTGTGCCAGTGGCCAGACTTTACGTGATGAGCCTGGAGTATATTGACAGGGGCCATGGAGAAAGGGAGGAGGTCACCACAGCCAAGTCTGATCCTGCCTGAACCAACGCACTTCCCAGCGGAAGTCACTGGACTCCTGAGCTGGAGCACGAATCCCTGGGACAAACTGAAATGGTCTGAATATTACCCGGGCTGAGCACAGCCGGCTCGGCTCGGCACAGCACTAACCTGGATCGAAGGCGAGTGCCTGGAGTCTGAGACCCAGAGTACGCAGTTATTGGGTGCTAACCGCAGAACTTTCAAACATCGAATCAAACAGAACTTGAAAATATCACTGCTCTAAAACCTTAACTTTGAACATTCCAATTGAATAAATAGCTGCCTACTGGGTTTATAAATCTTGACTTTCGGCACCAGATTGAACACAGATTTTCCTTCCTGACTCCTTCCTACTGCCCTGTCCTTCCACGGGAGCTGCACTGCCTCTAGCTTGGCTGAAATTCAGAAAAAGAATATAAATTAGAATCAGTCGCAGACCCTTTGTGCGGAAATTTGGCTGGTGAGTTTCCTGTGCTTTACTCACACTCACAGGAGATGCTACTCTGCCCCCATCGCATTGGGGCACGGGACGGAGACAGGTTACACTTAACATTCAATTTGGGTTCTCACACCAGGGGGGTCCAACCTGTGGCCCAGGAGCCCCGGGGAAGCTCCCTCCCTCCCTCAAACCCCTCTCCCGGGGAAGCTCCCTCCCTCCCTCAAACCCCTCTCCCGGGGAAGCTCCCTCCCTCCCTCAAACCCCTGCTGGTTATATCACTGGATTAATAATCCAGAGGGGTACGGTAGTGTGCTGGATATATCACTGGATTAATAATCCAGAGGGGTACGATAGTGTGCTGGATATATCACTGGATTAATAATCCAGAGGGGTACGGTAGTGTGCTGGTTATATCACTGGATTAATAATCCAGAGGGGTACGGTAGTGTGCTGGTTATATCACTGGATTAATAATCCAGAGGGGTACAGTATTGGGCTGGTTATATCACTGGATTAATAATCCAGAGGGGTACAGTATCGGGCTGGTTATATCACTGGATTAATAATCCAGAGGGGTACAGTATTGGGCTGGTTATATCACTGGACTAAAAATCGCCCTTTCTCTGGCTCTGTACTTGCTCAAGAACTTTAACTCTTTTAACATCTTCCAGTTCTGACGAAAGGTCTTCGACCTGAAACATTAACTCTATTTCTTTCTCCACAGATGCTGCCTCACTTGCTGAGCTTCTCCAGCATTTTCTGTTTTTATTTCAGATTTCCAGCATCCGCAGTATTTTGTTTTTAATAATCCAGAGGGGTACGGTAGTGTGCTGGTTATATCACTGGATTAATAATCCAGAGGGGTACGGTAGTGTGCTGGTTATATCACTGGATTAATAATCCAGAGGGGTACGGTAGTGTGCTGGTTATTTCACTGGATTAATAATCCAGAGGGGTACGGTAGTGTGCTGGTTATTTCACTGGATTAATAATAGAGAACGTGAGTTCAAATCACAGTGTACAGTTTGAGAATTTGAATTCAGTTAAAAAAATCTGGAATTAAAAAGCTGGTCTCAGTAAACGTGACCGTGAAGCTGTCGGATTGTCATAAAAACCCAACAGCATGTCTGCCCCGACCATTCCCCCCCTCTCAGTGAGTCTGCCCCGACCATTCCCCCCCTCTCAGTGAGTCTGCCCCTACCATTCCCCCCCCTCTCAGTGAGTCTGCCCCTACCATTCCCCCCCTCTCAGTGAGTCTGCCCCTACCATTCCCCCCCTCTCAGTGAGTCTGCCCCTACCATTCCCCCCTCTCAGTGAGTCTGCCCCTACCATTCCCCCCCTCTCAGTGAGTCTGCCCCTACCATTCCCCCCCTCTCAGTGAGTCTGCCCCTACCATTCCCCCCCTCTCAGTGAGTCTGCCCCTACCATTCCCCCCCCTCTCAGTGAGTCTGCCCCTACCATTCCCCCCCCTCTCAAGCTCTTGATGTCCATCACTGTGGGCAGATACCCAGTGAACGTCAGGAGCCTCCCACAGGAAGGGGAAAAAGTTGGAGGAACAATTGTTCGATTGAAGAGTTGCATGAGGCTCCTGCTGTGTGCAATCTGGGAAAACACCCAGCACCTGACAGAATTCCCTTCTGTTGCTATGTTGAATATTGAATCTCAGTTCTGGGCAGAGCAGGAACTGAGGCGCAGAGAGAGAGAGAGAGAGAGAGATATGACGGTGAAGTGGTTGAGGCAACTGTCGTGGATGTATTATGGACACGGCTGGTGTGCAGGAAGTGACGTGCTGGACAGTTTTCTTGTTACAAGCTCCCTTGTGTACAACAGACGATCCGGGAGGACGAACACACCGATGCTGCATTACGGGAATAGCCTGCGGTCTTGTTCATGGATCAGAGGCAGTTCCCCCGTCTCCTCCTCCCCCCTGCCACTGAGACCACCCCCCCAGTCTCCCACGGGTCCACCCCTCCACCTCCATCCTGCTGACCCTCCACACTGTCCCTACCTTTGATTGTGCCTGTGGAGATGATGCCTTCTGCTGTTCCTCCATAACCACCTGAGACAATACTGGTCTCGTTCAGGTTCGGCCCCGAAACCATCACCTGCTGAAGGTCCTGGAGGAGAAATTAAACCCGGTCAAACCTCCAACCTCAAATATTAAACTAATATAAGAACATCCTGAACATCAACCGGGCAGTGTTTACAGTGCAGCCTACAACAGGGCTTTGGACAAACAGAAACAACCCAGGCTCAGAGAACGCTCGCCCGCACCCCACCCCCTCGCCCCTCACCCACCCCGCACCCCACCCCCTCGCCCCTCACCCACCCCGCTCGCCCCTCACCCCCCACCCACCCCGCTCGCCCCTCGCACCCCACCCCGCTCGCCCCTCGCACCCCACCCCACTCGCACCTCACACCCCACCCCACTCCACCCCACTCCACCCCACCCCACTCCCACCCCCCACCCCACCCCCACCCCACCCCACCCCACCCACCCCACCCCACCCACCCCACCCCACCCACCCCACCCCACCCACCCCACCCCACCCCACACCACCCCACTCCACCCCACCCCACTCCACCCCACCCCACTCCACCCCACCCCACTCCACCCCACCCCACTCCACCCCACCCCACTCCACCCCACTCCACCCCACTCCACCCCACTCCACCCCACCCCACTCCACCCCACCCCACTCCACCCCACTCCACCCCACTCCACCCCACCCACTCCACCCCACTCCACCCCACTCCACCCCACTCCACCCCACCCCACCCCACCCCACTCCACCCCACCCACTCCACCCCACTCCACCCCACTCCACCCCACCCACCCACCCCACTCCACCCCACTCCACCCCACCCCACTCCACCCCACCCCACTCCACCCACCCCACTCCACCCCACCCCACTCCACCCCACCCCACTCCACCCCACCCCACTCCACCCCACCCCACTCCACCCCACCCCACTCCACCCCACTCCACCCCACTCCACCCCACTCCACCCCACCCCACTCCACCCCACCCCACTCCACTCCACCCCACTCCACTCCACCCCACTCCACTCCACCCCACTCCACCCCACTCCACCCCACCCCACTCCACTCCACCCCACTCCACCCCACTCCACTCCACCCCACTCCACCCCACTCCACCCCACTCCACTCCACCCCACTCCACTCCACCCCACCCCACTCCACCCCACCCCACTCCACCCCACCCCACTCCACTCCACCCCACTCCACCCCACCCCACCCCACTCCACCCCACCCCACTCCACTCCACTCCACCCCACTCCACCCCACTCCACCCCACCCCACTCCACTCCACCCCACTCCACCCCACCCCACTCCACCCCACTCCACCCCACTCCACCCCACTCCACCCCACTCCACCCCACTCCACCCCACTCCACTCGCACCTCACCGTGCTCCCCACCCCGCTCGTACCTCTCTTCACCGCCCCCCACCCCGCTCGCACACACAAGATCACAAGCCTGAGCTTCCGTCACGAATGCTGGCTACATAATCACAGGGTGCCTGCCCTGCTATCAGTGGAGACTAAGGACTGATCGTGTGGAGGGTGCACGAGTGTGAGTGCGCGTGCAAGGGGTTTGTGCAATCAGTGGGAGAACCGTCACCACACGGACTGCAGCAGTTCAAGAAGGCGGCTCACCACCACCTTCTCGAGGGCAATTAGGGATGGGCAATAAATGCTGGCCTCGCCAGCGACGCCCACATCCCATGAACGAATAAAAAAAAAAGTTCACATGTGGGTGGGTGTGCGCTTGTCTGTCTCTCTGTGCTTGTCTCTCTCTCTCTCTCTCTGTGTGTGCTTGTCTCTCTCTCTGTGTGTGCTTGTCTCTCTCTCTGTGTGCGCTTGTCTCTCTCTCTGTGTGCGCTTGTCTCTCTCTCTGTGCGCTTGTCTCTCTCTCTCTGTGCGCTTGTCTCTCTCTCTCTGTGCGCTTGTCTCTCTCTCTCTGTGCGCTTGTCTCTCTCTCTCTGTGCGCTTGTCTCTCTCTCTCTGTGCGCTTGTCTCTCTCTCTCTGTGCGCTTGTCTCTCTCTCTCTGTGCGCTTGTCTCTCTCTCTCTGTGCGCTTGTCTCTCTCTCTCTGTGCGCTTGTCTCTCTCTCTCTGTGCGCTTGTCTCTCTCTCTCTGTGCGCTTGTCTCTCTCTCTCTGTGCGCTTGTCTCTCTCTCTCTGTGCGCTTGTCTCTCTCTCTCTGTGCGCTTGTCTCTCTCTCTCTGTGCGCTTGTCTCTCTCTCTCTGTGCGCTTGTCTCTCTCTCTCTGTGCGCTTGTCTCTCTCTCTCTGTGCGCTTGTCTCTCTCTCTCTGTGCGCTTGTCTCTCTCTCTCTGTGCGCTTGTCTCTCTCTCTCTGTGCGCTTGTCTCTCTCTCTCTGTGCGCTTGTCTCTCTCTCTCTGTGCGCTTGTCTCTCTCTCTCTGTGCGCTTGTCTCTCTCTCTCTGTGCGCTTGTCTCTCTCTCTCTGTGCGCTTGTCTCTCTCTCTCTGTGCGCTTGTCTCTCTCTCTCTGTGCGCTTGTCTCTCTCTCTCTGTGCGCTTGTCTCTCTCTCTCTGTGCGCTTGTCTCTCTCTCTCTGTGCGCTTGTCTCTCTCTCTCTGTGCGCTTGTCTCTCTCTCTCTGTGCGCTTGTCTCTCTCTCTCTGTGCGCTTGTCTCTCTCTCTCTGTGCGCTTGTCTCTCTCTCTCTGTGCGCTTGTCTCTCTCTCTGTGCGCTTGTCTCTCTCTCTGTGCGCTTGTCTCTCTCTCTGTGCGCTTGTCTCTCTCTCTGTGCGCTTGTCTCTCTCTCTGTGCGCTTGTCTCTCTCTCTGTGCGCTTGTCTCTCTCTCTGTGCGCTTGTCTCTCTCTCTGTGCGCTTGTCTCTCTCTCTGTGCGCTTGTCTCTCTCTCTGTGCGCTTGTCTCTCTCTCTGTGCGCTTGTCTCTCTCTCTGTGCGCTTGTCTCTCTCTCTGTGCGCTTGTCTCTCTCTCTGTGCGCTTGTCTCTCTCTCTGTGCGCTTGTCTCTCTCTCTGTGCGCTTGTCTCTCTCTCTGTGCGCTTGTCTCTCTCTCTGTGCGCTTGTCTCTCTCTCTGTGCGCTTGTCTCTCTCTCTGTGCGCTTGTCTCTCTCTCTGTGCGCTTGTCTCTCTCTCTGTGCGCTTGTCTCTCTCTCTGTGCGCTTGTCTCTCTCTCTGTGCGCTTGTCTCTCTCTCTGTGCGCTTGTCTCTCTCTCTGTGCGCTTGTCTCTCTCTCTGTGCGCTTGTCTCTCTCTCTGTGCGCTTGTCTCTCTCTCTGTGCGCTTGTCTCTCTCTCTGTGCGCTTGTCTCTCTCTCTGTGCGCTTGTCTCTCTCTCTGTGCGCTTGTCTCTCTCTCTGTGCGCTTGTCTCTCTCTCTGTGCGCTTGTCTCTCTCTCTGTGCGCTTGTCTCTCTCTCTGTGCGCTTGTCTCTCTCTCTGTGCGCTTGTCTCTCTCTCTGTGCGCTTGTCTCTCTCTCTGTGCGCTTGTCTCTCTCTCTGTGCGCTTGTCTCTCTCTCTGTGCGCTTGTCTCTCTCTCTGTGCGCTTGTCTCTCTCTCTGTGCGCTTGTCTCTCTCTCTGTGCGCTTGTCTCTCTCTCTGTGCGCTTGTCTCTCTCTCTGTGCGCTTGTCTCTCTCTCTGTGCGCTTGTCTCTCTCTCTGTGCGCTTGTCTCTCTCTCTGTGCGCTTGTCTCTCTCTCTGTGCGCTTGTCTCTCTCTCTGTGCGCTTGTCTCTCTCTCTGTGCGCTTGTCTCTCTCTCTGTGCGCTTGTCTCTCTCTCTGTGCGCTTGTCTCTCTCTCTGTGCGCTTGTCTCTCTCTCTGTGCGCTTGTCTCTCTCTCTGTGCGCTTGTCTCTCTCTCTCTCTCTGTGCGCTCATGATCAAGCTTGAGCTAATCTTGCAGATATTACACAGAATAAACTTTTAACTTGGAGTATTAACTATTTGCCCAATATTACTGCAAGAGATTGCTGGTCATTTCCCCTGTGCAGTTCTGCTCCCCATTTATTGGGAGGGTTTTATTGCCCTACAGAGGAGGCACGAAAGCTGTTTCTGGGTATTGGGATTTGACGATGTGGGGAATGCTTGGAGTCAGTGAGTGAAACACCCTTTACAAACTGCGCTCTTCCTGACACTCAAACCCCCAGAGTCCCTTTTACATTCAGTCCCAGCCGCTCGATTCTGAGGCATCTTGGGAGGGGACGCTACCTGTTCCAAACTGTCGTCCTCCGGTGAACCTGCGGTGTCACCATTGCTGTTTATGGCAATTTCCATCGTGGCTGCTTTGCCCATGATTCCGTCTGTCATTGTTTAGATCTGTTGGAGAACGTACAAAAAAAATCTTATAAAGAAAGTCGTGCAGAGGTAACGTTAAGGATCCCACGGTGCTAATGGAAGAGCAAGGATCTCTCCCAGGGTCCCGGTCCTTCAACCCAAACCACCAAAACAACAGACCAACTAGGCTTACACCCCATCGCCATTTGTGGGATCTTGTTATGCACAAAAACAGCTGCCACATTTGCCGACATAACAATGGTCACTGCGCCTCAAAGTAATTTGCTGTAAGTGAAGTGTGCCAACCATAAGAGATAGGAGCAGGAGTAGGCCATTCGGCCCTTCAAGCCTGCTCCACCATTCAATGAGATCATGGCTGATCTGATTTTTACCTCAACTCCACTTTCCCGCCCTTTCCCCACGTCGAGATGTTTGAGAGGTACAATGAGCTGCTTTATAAACACGAGCTCTCGAACGCACACAGGAAGCAACTGCATCTGCTGACACGAACCTGCCGTCCCCCCTCAAACCATCACTCACACTGTGCACGGTGGTTCTGGGACTGGGCGAGCAGCCCAGGAACACGAGTTCAAATCCCACCAGGGCAGGCTGTGAAAATGAATTCAATAACTCTGTTAATCTGTGGACTGGAGACAGAAAAATAACCATGAAAACTGCCAGATTGTCATAAGAACCCAACAGGTTCACTAATGTCCTTTAGGGAAGGAAACCTGCCGTCCTTACGCGATCTATACATACGGAATCCTGGGCTTTGTAAATAGAGTACAAAACAAGGAAGTTATGCTAAACCTTTATAAAACACTGGTTAGGCCTGAGCTGGAGTATTGTGTTCAATTCTGGGCACCGCACTTTAGGAAGGATGTGAAGGCCTGAGAGAGGGTGCAGAAGAGATTTACTAGAATGGTTCCAGGGATGAGGGACTTCAGTTATGTGGAGAGACTGGAGAAGCTGGGATTGTTCTCCTGAGAGCAGAGAACGTTAAGGGGAGATTTAATAGAGGTATTCAAAATTATGAGGTGTTTTGATGGAGCAAATAGTGAGAGACTGTTCACTCTGGCAAGTGGGTCAGTAACCAGAGATCAGAGATTTAAAATAATTGGCTAAATAACCAGAGGGGAAATGAGGATTATTTTCACAGAGGGTTGTAATGATCTGGAACACACTCCCTGAAAGGGCGGTGGAAGCAGATTCCAGAGGAACTTTCAAAAGGCAATTGGACAGGTACTTGAAGAGGATGAATTTGCAGGGGTATGGGGAAAGAGCGGGGGATGGGACTAATTGGACAGCTCTTTCAAAGAGCAGGCACAGGCACGATGGGCCGAATGGCGGCCTCCTTCTGTGCGGTAAGATTACGAACATACGAATTAAGAGCAGGAGGTAGACCATTCAGCCCCTCGAGCCTGCTCTGCCATTTGATAAGATCATGGCTGATCTGATTGTGACCTCAACCCTACTTTCCCGTTCTACCAACTATAACCTTTGACTCCCTTGTTAATCAGGAATCTATCTAACTCAGCCTAAAAATATTCAGTGACCCTGCCTCCACCGCTCTCTGGGGAAGGGAGTTCTACAGACTCACCACCCTCTGAGATAAAAAATTTCTCCTCATCTCCATCTTAAATGTACCTCAGAGTTCTGCAATCTCGCTCCATTTAAATAATATACTGCTTTTCTATTCCTCCTGCCAAAGTGGACAAGTTCACATTTTCCCACATTATACTCCATCTGCCAAATTTTTGCCCACTCACTTAACCTATCTACATCCCTTTGCAGACTCCTTATGTCCTCTTCACAACTTACTTTCCTAACTACCTTTGTGTCATCAGCAAATTTAGCAACCATACATTCGGTCCTTCATCCAAGTCATTGATACAGATTGTAAATAGTTGAGGCCCCAGCACTGATCCCTGTGGCACTCCACTCGTTACATCTTGCCAACCTGAAAATGACCCATTTATGCCTACTCTCTGTTTCCTGTTAGCTAACCAATCCTTTATCCATGCTAATATGTTACCCCCTCCACCATGAGCTCTTATTTTGTGTAAGTAGCCTTTGATGTGGCACCTTGACAAAAGCCTTCTCGATTCTATGATTCTATAAACATAACTCCAGTCCCACACCCAACATGGTGGCAGCTGCCATTCCTCAGTTTAAATTTTTTCAATTCATTCTGGGATGTGGGCGTCACTGGCAAGGCCGGCATTTATTGCCCACCCCCAGTTACCGAGAGGGTGGGGGTGAGCCTCCTTCTTCTTGAACCGCTGGGAGTGAGTTTGATACAAACTGAGGGGTTTGCTGGGTCACTGCAGAGGGCAGTTAAGAGTCAACAACGTTGGTGTGGGGACTGGAGTCACATATAGGCCCAGACCGGGGAAGGACGGCAGGTTTCCTTCCCTAAAGGACATTAATGAACCAGTTGGGTTTTTACAACAATCCGACAGCTTCATGGTCACTTTTACTGAGACCAGATTTTTATTTCCAGATATTTTAAGCTGAATTTAAATTCTCAAACTGTCCTGGTGGGATTTGAACTCACATTCTCTGGATTATTAGTCCAGTAACAGAATCACTACACCACTGTACCCCGTATAGGTAATTAATCCCTCAAGTTCAGCATTGGTGTTACAAACCCATACAGTTCTCAGGGACTCTCCTCCTGTGATGGTATCTGCACCAAATGATGGGATACACCAGCTCTCTGACACCCGACCATTCCTGACCGGATTAAACCCGACCATTCCCGACCGGATTAAACCCGACACCCGACCATTCCTGACCGGATTAAACCCGACCATTCCCGACCGGATTAAACCCGACACCCGACCATTCCTGACCGGATTAAACCCGACCATTCCCGACCGGATTAAACCTGACACCCGACCATTCCTGACCGGATTAAACCCGACCATTCCCAACCGGATTAAACCCGACCATTCCCAACCGATTAAACCCGACACCCGACCATTCCTGACCGGATTAAACCCGACCATTCCGACAGGATTAAACCCGACACCCGACCATTCCTGACCGGATTAAACCCGACCATTCCCGACCGGATTAAACCCGACACCCGACCGGATTAAACCCGACCAATCCCGACCGGATTAAACCCGACCATCCCGACCGGATTAAACCCGACACCCGACCATTCCTGACCGGATTACACCTGACCAGATTAAACCCGACCCGACCATTCCCGACCGGATTACACCCGACCATTCCCGACCGGATTAAACCCGACCATTCCCGACCGGATTAAACCCGGCACCCGACCATTCCCGACCGGATTAAACCCGGCACCCGACCATTCCCGACCGGATTACACCCGACCATTCCCGACCGGATTAAACCCGGCACCCGACCATTCCCGACCGGATTAAACCCGACACCCGACCATTCCCGACCGGATTACACCACCCGACCATTCCCGACCGGATTTAAACCCGACACCCGACCAGATTAAACCCGACCATTCCCGACCGGATTAAACCCGACCATTCCCGACCGGATTAAACCCGGCACCCCGACCATTCCCGACCGGATTAAACCCCGACACCCGACCATTCCCGACCGGATTAAACCCGGCCATTCCTGACCGGATTAAACCCGACACCCGACCATTCCTGACCGGATTAAACATCTTCCTGTGTCCTGCCAAAAACTAACCCTTGCCGGAAAATAAACAGGAGCATCACGATCGTGCAGATGAACAACACCGGCCGTTTCACAGCTAGTTATAGAGGTCAGGTAGACCCGAACCAGCTGGGCATTAGGATCCTGTGCAGAATGTAGACACCTGCAGGGCGGACAGGACGGAGCAGCTGATATTTCTGGGGTGGGGGCTTGCAATGATGAGATTCTTTGCACCCAACAGATTTTGAGAGTCATTTCCCTGCAGCTCAGTGGTATCTCTGAGCTCTGGGACAGTCCAGCGATTTCAGAGTAAACGCATCGACCATGAAATAGTGGAGTAATGGACTGTACATCACGGTAAATCACAGCGCACGAGGCACATCTGTACTTACAGGTTATTAAACACCCACGCAAAAAAGTGTAACTGGAGCCCAGTTGTCACTCTCTCACCTGTGTTAGAGAACGCACGACCCATCACATATTCAGAACGGTAAATCCCAGGTGAAGAGCTGAGGTCCACAGCACATCAAGCTTACAGTGGGGGGGGGGGGGGGGGGGGGGGGGGAGTGAAATTGGGGGAGTCGAGCTTGGGTGACATCAAGCTTGGGTTTTAGAAGCCTGCAGGAGGAAGCATGGGTGTATGGAGACAGACGGGCAGACACAGAGACAGACAGACGCACGCAAGCCAGCTGAGAGTTTGGCCTTATGGAAGTGTAAGTATCACAGCTTCCAGCGAGTTCCCTGCATGCTGCTGTTGAGACTTGTGAACCACAGTTCTGCATGAGTCTAATTGCACCTTCCAGCCCCTCTGCCTCTCCTCCCCCCACCCCCCGAGCATTAACATGACTTGGTTACGCCTTTCACAACCTCAGGAGTCCCAAAGTGCTTTCCAGCCAATGAGGTACTTTGTTCATACTGTAGAGTAGAAATGGGCCCCAGGAGTGGTGATCCATCACTTCACTGCTTCCCAGCTTGTGTTAGGGCAGAGAAATGACCGGAATAGGACAGCGTGCCCCCACACTCGGCAATGGCCAAGGGCACTGACTGCAGCAATGGGTCTGCCCGCTAGATGGCAGCCTGCTCCAAGCAATTGCCCAACTGTACAAAATGAGCATGGACAAAGGGCAGGAATCAGGTCACAGTAACTGATGGAGACAGAAACCCAAGAGGCAGGTCCAGACACACAAATATCTAATTGTTCACTCACCAACAGCCCAAACCCCTCTGTACACTCGCTCCACATCCATCCTATCCCACCCGATGCTTTATTGAAGAGATTTTGAATCTAAGATTGAAAACAGCCCCTCAGCTTGTTTATAGCCCTGAGCACGACAGGACACATTCCCCCCTCACCCACCATCGGCACCCCCCCTCCCCCGCACACTCCCCCCCCCCCCCCACCCCACCCTCCCCCCCCCTCCCCCCAACCACACTCCCCCCCCTCCCCCCACCGCCACCGCCCCCCCCCACCCCTCCCCCACACCCCCATCCCCACCACACTCCGCGCCCCCCGGGCAGGTACAGCACGGGTTAGATACAGAGTAAAGCTCCCTCTACACTGTCCCATCAAACACTCCCAGGGCAGGTACAGGGTTAGATACAGAGTAAAGCTCCTCTACACTGTCCCATCAAACACTCCCAGGGTCAGGTACAGGGTGAGATACAGAGTAAAGCTCCCTCTACACTGTCCCATCAAACACTCCCAGGGCAGGTACAGGGTTAGATACAGAGTTAAAGCTCCCTCTACACTGTCCCATCAAACACTCCCAGGGCAGGTACAGGGTTAGATACAGAGTAAAGCTCCCTCTACACTGTCCCATCAAACACTCCCAGGGCAGGTACAGGGTTAGATACAGAGTAAAGCTCCCTCTACACTGTCCCATCAAACACTCCCAGGGCAGGTACAGGGTTAGATACAGAGTTAAAGCTCCCTCTACACTGTCCCATCAAAACACTCCCAGGGCAGGTACAGGGTTAGATACAGAGTAAAGCTCCCTCTACACTGTCCCCATCAAACACTCCCAGGGCAGGTACAGGGTTAGATACAGAGTAAAGCTCCCTCTACACTGTCCCATCAAACACTCCCAGGGCAGGTATCAGGGTTAGATACAGAGTAAAGCTCCCTCTACAACTGTCCCATCAACACTCCCAGGGCAGGTACACGGTTAGATACAGAGTAAAGCTCCTCTACACTGTCCCATCAAACACTCCCAGGGCAGGTACAGGGTTAGATACAGAGTAAAGCTCCCTCTACACTGTCCCGTCAAACACTCACAGGTCAGGTACAGCACGGGTTAGATACAGAGTAAAGCTCCCTCTACACTGTCCCATCAAACACTCCCAGGTCAGGTACAGGGTTAGATACAGAGTAAAGCTCCCTCTACATTGTCCCATCAAACACTCCCAGGGCGGGTACAGGGTTAGATACAGAGTAAAGCTCCCTCTACACTGTCCCATCAAACACTCCCAGGGCAGGTACAGGGTTAGATACAGAGTAAAGCTCCCTCCACACTGTCCCATCAAACACTCCCAGGTCAGGTACAGGGTTAGATACAGAGTAAAGCTCCCTCTACACTGTCCCATCAAACACTCCCAGGGCAGGTACAGGGTTAGATACAGAGTAAAGCTCCCTCTACACTGTCCCATCAAACACTCCCAGGTCAGGTACAGGGTTAGATACAGAGTAAAGCTCCCTCTACACTGTCCCATCAAACACTCCCAGGGCAGGTACAGGGTTAGATACAGAGTAAAGCTCCTCTACACTGTCCCATCAAACACTCCCAGGGCAGGTACAGGGTTAGATACAGAGTAAAGCTCCCTCTGCACTGTCAAATCAAACACTCCCAGGGCAGGTACAGTATAAATGGACAGTTGACGTTTGGTGTCTGAGTGCAGCTTGTTGAGTCAGTCCAAAGACTCTGTGGATCAAAGTATGAACACACAAGATTGAAGGTAGCATTGGAACTGGGTCTCCCCTAAGAGCGGGGTTAGGGTTTGGGGTTTTCGGAGATCAGGTTCGGGGTAGTCAATGACATTGTGCAGAGAGGCAGTGGCAGCCCAGACACCAGCAAAATATATATTAAATAAAAAGGCTGGACTCTGTACAACAGAAAACAGACCACGCTGTGCCACAGTGGTCAGCCATGGCTCAGTCAGCAGCTAATTCACCTTCATCACAAGGTTGTGGGTGTCCCGCTCCTGACACTCGCGCACATAGAATCTTACAGCACAGGGGGAGGCCATTTGGCCCGTCTCTTTGAAGGATCTATCCTCTTAGTCCCACTCCCCCGCTCTTTCCCCAGAGCCCTGCACATTTTTCCCTTCAAGTATTTATCCAATTCCCTTTTGAAAGTTATTATTGAATCTGCTTCCACCGCCCTTTCAGGCAGCGCATTCCAGATCATCACAACTCACTGCGTAAAAAAATTCTCCTCAGCTCCCTCTGATTCTTTTGCCAATTACCTTAAATCTGTGTCCTCTGGTTACTGACCCTTCTGCCACTGGAAACAGTTTCTCCTTATTTACTCCATCAAAACCGTTCATGATTTTGAACACCTCGATTAAATCTCCCCTTAACCTTCTCTGCTCCAAGGAGAACAACCCCAGCTTCTCCAGTCTCTCCACGTAACTGAAGTCTCTCATCCCTGGTACCATTTGAGTAACTCTCCAGCTGAGGCCTAACCCGTGTTTTATAAAGGTTTAGCATAACTTCCTTGCTTTTGTATTCGATGCCTCTAGCAACAAAGCCCAGGATTCCATTTGCTTTTTAAACCGCCCTTCTCAACTTGTCCTGCCACTTTCAAAGATTTGTGCGTGTGCACCCCCAGGTCTCTGTTCTGCACTCCCTTTAAAATTGTACCATTTAGTTTATTTTGCCTCTCCTCATTCTTCCTACCAAAATGTGTCTGTCCATTTCACCAGTCTGTCTCTGTCCTCCTGAAGTCTGTTACTATCCTCCACATTGTTTACTACATTTCTGAGTTTTGTGTCATCTGTGAACTTGGAAATTATACCCTCTATACCCAAGTCCAGGTCATTAATATACATCTAAAAGAGCAGTGGTCCTAATACTGACCCCTGGGGAACACACTGTAAACTTCCTCCAGTCTGAAAACAACCGTTCACCACTACTCCGGCTCGAAGGAGAGAGTGTGCTTTTTTTTTTACTGTTCCCATGGGGGAAAGGGTCAAGAACCAAAGGACACAGATTTAAGGTGATTGGTAAAAGAACAAGTGTGACATGAGAAAAACTTTTTTAAACAGCGACGTGGTTAGGATCTGGAATGCACTGCCTGAGGGGGCGGTGGAGGCAGATTCAATCATGGCCTTCAAAAGGGAACTGGATAAGTACTTGAAAGGAAAAAATTTGCAGGGCTACGGGGATAGGGAGGAGGAGGGGGAGTGGGACTAGCTGGATCGCTCTTGCATAGAGCTGGCATGGACTCGATGGGCCGAATGGCCTCCTTCCTTTCATGATTCTACTCTCTGCTTTCTGTCCTTTAGACAATTTTATATACACGCTGCCACTGTCCCTTTAATCCCATGGCTTTAATTTTGTTAACAAGTCTATTATGTGGCACTTTATCAAACGCCTTTTGAAAGTCCATATACACAACATCAACCTCACTCCCCTCATCAACCCTCTCCGTTACTTCATCAAAGAACTCACTCAAGTTAGTCAAACATTATTTTCCTTTAACAAATCCATGCTGACTTCATTTATTAGCCCAGACTTTCCCAAGTGCCATATAATCTTGTCCTGGATTATTGACTCTACAAGTTTCCCCACCACCGACGTTAGGCTGACTGGCCTGTAATTGCCTCTTCCCTTTTTTGAACAGGGATGTGACATTTACAATCCTCCAGTCCTCCTGCAGGCTGACACTCTAATGCAGAACTGGGGCAGCACCGCACTGTCCCGGGGGGGGGGGGGGGGGGGGGAAAGAGAGGGGCAGCACCCAGGGAGCGCCCCGCTGGCGGGGGGGGGGGCGAGAGGAGGAGCAGCACCCAGGGAGAGCCCCGCTGTCGGGGGGGCGAGAGGGAGGAGCAGCACCCAGGGAGCGCCCCGCTGTCGGGGGGGCGAGAGGAGGAGCAGCACCCAGGGAGCGCCCCGCTGTCGGGGGGGCGAGAGGAGGAGCAGCACCCAGGGAGCGCCCCGCTGTCGGGGGGGGCGAGAGGAGGAGCAGCACCCAGGGAGCGCCCCGCTGTCGGGGGGGCGAGAGGAGGAGCAGCACCCAGGGAGCGCCCCGCTGTCGGGGGGGCGAGAGGAGGAGCAGCACCCAGGGGAGCGCCCCGCTGTCGGGGGGGGGGGGGCAGCACCCAGAGGTGCCGTCTTTCGAATGAGACGTTTAAACAGAGGCCCTGTCTGCCCTCCGGTAGATGTGAAAGATCCCACAGCCATTATTCAAATTATTTAGTCATTTCTGGACACAAAGGCATCAAGGGGTACGGGGAGAGAGCGGGGAATATGGTACTGAGATAGAGGATCAGCCATGATCATATTGAATGGCGGAGCAGGCTCGAAGGGCCGAATGGCCTACTCCTGCTCCTATTTTCTATGTTTCTAAGATCACACTGTTGTTTGTGGGATCTTGCTGTGCGCCAAATTGGCTGCCACATTTCCTACATCACAACAGTGACTACACTTCAAAAGTACTTAATTGCCTGTGAAAGGCTTTGGGACGTCCGGGAGGTGGTGAAAGTCTTTCTAATTGAACCTGGGTGAGTTGGATCGGAAAGGATGTCAGGGGGACCGGTGAAGATAGGTTGGAATCAAGCCCAGAATGGCAAAGCTAAGGATGGAGCTTCAGGCCAAAGTTGGAGAAGTCTACCCTTGGGCATCACTTAGAATTAAAAATCTCCCTCACCCACCCCCCCCCCCCCCAATCCCACACACAAAAAGAGGGACTCACCTCCCCCTACAAGTAACCTGCAGCTCCTGATCAGCTCAGCTATTCTGCTCCGTGCACCACACTCCGATAAATCAGAGGCATTTCCTCTTCCACACACTTTTCCTGGCTGCACATCAAGACACACGGAGCCACGTCACCAACTGAACCGTCCCAGCCTCTCCCTCTGCTCCTGGAGGAGGAGGAGGGGGCAGCTTACAGCTCGCTCAATAAATGGGAGCATTTCTACACACAACTGTACACTGACCCCGATAAAGGAGGGAAACCTCAGCACTTTCTAAAGCAGACAACTATCTAAGTTCACTTGTGTCCCACACATTAAAGGCATTTCACACTCACTCGCCACGAGCAGAACCCCCTGGTTCCTGCACCTTGTGATCCGGGAGGGACTGTTTGTACAAACAGCCTCAAAGCAGTAACAGCATCTGGCTAACAAAGCAGAGTTGGGGTTTAAAAGAAGTTGAGTGGGCGTGGGCAAGGGCAAAATCCCCTGTACTTTGGAACTCAGGCTAAAACAGGCGTCCTCATTACTAAACCTCTACTGCAGTCAGCAGGTTTCGAGAGCTTGTTGCTGACTGTGATCGCCAACCCAACACCAACAGGCACCGAACAAGAGCTCGTGCTGACTGTCATCGTCACCCCAACAGGCACCTGACCGAGAGCTCGTGCTGACTGTGATCGCCACCCCCAACAGGCACCGACCGAGAGCTCGTGCTGACTGTGATCGCCACCCCCAACAGGCACCCGACCGAGAGCTCGTGCTGACTGTGATCGCCACCCCAACAGGCACCGACCGAGAGCTCGTGCTGACTGTCATCGTCACCCCAACAGGCACCGACCGAGAGCTCGTGCTGACTGTGATCGCCACCCCAACAGGCACCGACCGAGAGCTCGTGCTGACTGTCATCGTCACCCCAACAGGCACCGACCGAGAGCTCGTGCTGACTGTCATCGTCACCCCAACAGGCACCGACCGAGAGCTCGTGCTGACTGTCATCGCCACCCCAACAGGCACCGTCCGAGAGCTCGTGCTGACTGTGATCGCCACCCCAACAGGCACCGCAGAGCTCGTGCTGACTGTCATCGTCACCCCCAACACCAACAGGCACCGACTGAGAGCTCGTGCTGACTGTGATCGCCACCCCAACAGGCACCGACAGAGCTCGTGCTGACTGTCAATCGTCACCCCAACACCAACAGGCACCGACCGAGAGCTCGTGCTGACTGTCATCGTCCACCCCAACACCAACAGGCACCGACCGAGAGCTCGTGCTGACTGACATCGTCACCCCAACAGGCACCGACTGAGAGCTCGTGCTGACTGTCATCGTCACCCCAACAGGCACCGACTGAGAGCTCGTGCTGACTGTCATCGTCACCGCCAACACCAACAGGCACCGACTGAGAGCTCGTGCTGACTGTCATCGTCACCCCAACAGGCACCGACTGAGAGCTCGTGCTGACTGTCATCGTCACCCCAACAGGCAACCTGACTGAGAGCTCGTGCTGACGGTCATCGTCACCCCCAACACCAACAGGCACCGACTGAGAGCTCGTGCTGACTGTCATCGTCACCCCCAACACCAACAGGCACCGACTGAGAGCTCGTGCTGACTGTCATCGTCACCCCAACACCAACAGGCACCAACCGATCCCTGGGAGATATCCTTCCCTAAACCAAATTAGCACCATTCAGAATCGAGCTACACATCCACCACTCCAACACTGGGGTCACTCCAAGCCCTCGGACCAAAACACCACAGGGGAAACCGGAGAGGGGGCACAGTCAGCGCCGGAGAGGGGGCACAGTCAGCGCCGGAGAGGGGTGCAACAGTCAGCGCCGGAGAGGGGGCACAGTCAGCGCCGGAGAGGGGCACAGTCAGCGCCGGAGAGGGGGCACAGTCAGCGCCGGAGAGGGGGCACAGTCAGCTGCCGGAGAGGGGGCACAGTCAGGCGCCGGAGAGGGGGCACAGTCAGCGCCGGAGAGGGGGGCACAGTCAGCGCCGGAGAGGGGTGCACAGTCAGCGCCGGAGAGGGGGGCACAGTCAGCGCCGGAGAGGGGGCACAGTCAGCGCCGGAGAGGGGGCCACAGTCGAGCGCCGGAGAGGGGGCACAGTCACCATGAAAGGGAACAGCGACACATAATGCATCCTGTTTGTGAAGTCGACTGTGTCATGGGGGAGGGGCACGAGGACCTCGGATTCCCAAAGTGCAAGTTCAGGGCTGAATCGTTAATAGATAACTCACCCTCGGGCGTATGCGTGTTATTTATTGACCAAGGTACAGGCTCTTTGCTATTAGATGGGATTGGTGAGCGGTTCACTGGGAACAGACTTCACTGCGCCCGTTGTTCCTCAGGGCACTGGCACAACAATAAATCCAGGGGTCTCACGCAACCGCCTTCACTGTGAGCTTCCAAAACTGTGGTGGGCCGCCTCGCCGGGTGGCAGGAGTTAGGGATTCTAGAATTGTCTATATTTGTTGACTATTCTGTGTTGTACACTAATTAAAAAAAGCATTAGCTGTGGTGTCGCAATGCTTTCCCTCTGGGTAGTCGATATGGTCTTTCAGAGTTAAATCAGAGGGGGGGGCCGCCGGCGCGCGCGCCAGCCCCTGCGGGGGGCCAATACAAAACACAATCTAATCCCTTCATCAGCTTACGAACCTCGATCACATCAAACTGAAATCAATGCTTCTCTACAGTATAGGGACCCAGCGCGTTGAGGCTATCTATGTTACTAGAGTGTTTTAAGCTGGGAATTAATCTAGTACCCTCCCTTGCAGCTGTTTCCAAAGCCTCTATCACCCACCAGGTGAGACGACCAAAACTGGACACAGTATTCCAACTGAGGCCTGATCCACGTCTTGTACAAGGACACAATAGTCTGCTTTGTCTTATAGTCAATTGTCCTATAGATTGCAACTAGCTATCAATTCACGGCATAATCACAGAAAAATTACAGCACAGGAGGCCATTCGGCCCATCGAGTCCGCACCAGCTCAATGCAAGAGCAATTACAGCAGTCCCACTCCCCTGCCCTGCACATTTTTTCCTTCAAGTAATTATTCCCTTTTGAAGGCCATTATTGAATCTGCCTCCACCACCCCCTCGGGCAGTGCATTCCAGATCCTAACCACTCGCTGTGTAAAAAAGTTTTCCCTCATGTCACCTTTGGTTCTTTTGCCGATCATCTTAAATCTATGTCCTCTGGTTCTTGACCCTTCCGCCAATGGGAACAGTTTCTCTCTATCTACTCTGTCTGGACCCTTCATGATTTTGAACACCTCGATCAAATCTCCTCTCAACCTTCTCTGTCCAAGATGAACAATCCCAGCTTCTCCAGTCTATTCACGTAACTAAAGTCCCTCATCCCCAGAATCATTCTGGTAATCTCTTCTGCACCCTCTCTAAGGCCTTCACATCTTTCCTAAAGTGCGGTGCCCAGAACTGGACACAATACTCCAGCTGTGGTCGAACCAGTGTTTTATAAAGGTTCATCATGACTTCCATACTTTTGTACTCTATGTCTCTATTTATAAATTGTAAACAATTTTACAACACCAAGTTATAGTCCAGCAATTTTATTTTAAATTCACAAGCCCAGGATCCCATATGCTTTTATAAAGCCCAGGATCCCATATGCTTTTTTATCCGCTTTCTCAACCTGCCCTGCCACCTTCAATGATTTGTGCACATATACCCCCAGATCCCTCTGTTCCTGTACCCCTTTTAGAGTTGTGCCCTCTCGTTTATATTTTCTGTAAAGTTCATAGCATGCTGATGAACTTTATGGATCAATGCACTAGAACGCCCCGATCTCTTTCTTGTTCCACCTGCTTTAGTACTTTTCCCTGATGAGCATACGTACGTTCTGCGTTCGTCCTGTCCGCATGTATAACACTGCACGAGCCCAGTCCCCAACACATCAAGGCCTGCTTGAAGCAATCGAGCATCGTCTACAGTCCTGACACTCGCACAGACCTTAATATCAGCTGCAAATTTGCAACTCATTCCCCCAACACCTACATCGAGAGATCATTAATGAAAATAGTAAGCAGCGACGATCCCAACACCGATCCCTACAGGATAAACGGCCAAGCTCCAATCTTCAGATTGAGTCCCATTATTTTTGGCTCCCCAACCAGAGGAAAGTTTATCTGTATCGACCCTATCAAATCCTTTTAACATTTTAAACACCTCAATCAAATCATCCCTCGATCTCCTACTCAAGGAATACAAGCCAAGTCCATGCAACCTGTCCTCATTATTTAACCCTCTGTGCCCCGGTGTCATTCTGGTGAATCTGCACCTCACCCCCCTCAAGGCCAATATATTCTTCCTGTGTATATCAGCCGTGACTCAGTGAGCAGCACTCCCACCTGAGTCAGAAGGTCGTGGGTTCAAGTCCCACTCCAGAGACTTGAGCACAAAATCTAGGCCAACACTCCCGGGGCCGTACCGAGGCAGCGCTGCACCGTCGGAGGGGCCGTACCGAGGCAGCGCTGCACCGTCGGAGGGGCCGTACCGAGGCAGCGCTGCACCGTCGGAGGGGCCGTACCGAGGCAGCGCTGCACCGTCGGAGGGCCGTACCGAGGCAGCGCTGCACCGTCGGAGGGGCCGTACCGAGGCAGCGCTGCACCGTCGGAGGGGCCGTACCGAGGCAGCGCTTGCACCGTCGGAGGGGCCGTACCGAGCAGCGCTGCACCGTCGGAGGGGCCGTACCGAGGCAGCGCTGCACCGTCGGAGGGGCCGTACCGAGGCAGCGCTGCACCGTCGGAGGGGCCGTACCGAGGCAGCGCTGCACCGTCGGAGGGGACGTACCGAGGCAGCGCTGCACCGTCGGAGGGGGCCGTACCGAGGCAGCGCTGCACCGTCGGAGGGGCCGTACCGAGGCAGCGCTGCAACCGTCGGAGGGGGCCGTACCGAGGCAGCGCTGCACCGTCGGAGGGGCCGTACCGAGGCAGCGCTGCACCGTCGGAGGGGCCGTACCGAGGCAGCGCTGCACCGTCGGAGGGGCCGCACCGAGGCAGCGCTGGCACCGTCGGACCGGGGCCGTACCGAGGCAGCGCTGCACCGTCGGACGGGCCGTCTTTCAGATGAGACGTTAAACCTATCCTCTCAGGTGGACATAAAGGACCCCAGTATCCTGGCCAATATTTATCCCACATCCAATATCACTATAACAGATTATCTGGTCACCATCATATTGCTGTTTGTGGGAGCTTGCTGTGCATAAATTGGCTGCCGCGTTTCCTACATTACGCACTGATTACCCTTCAAAAAAGCACTTCATTGACTGCAAAGTGCTTTGGGACATCATGAACGGCGTTATATAAAAGCAAGTCTTTCTTTTCTTTTTCCCTGAAGTGCAGTGCCCAGAACTGAACAGTCTCCAGATGTGGTCTGGCCAAAGCTATATATAACTACCTTTTTTTTAATTCCCTCATGGGATGTGGGTGTCGCTGGCGAGGCCAGCATTTACTGCCCATCCCTAATTGCCCTTGAGAAGATGGTGGTGAGCCGCCTTCTTGAACCGCTGCATTCCTTGCGGTGAAGGTTCTCCCACAGTGCTGTTAGGAAGGGAGTTCCAGAATTTTGACCCAGCAACGACGGTATATTTCCAAGTCAGGATGGTTGCTGCAGTGCATCCTGTGGATGGTACACACTGCAGCTACGGTGCATCGGTGGTGAAGGGAGTGAATCTTTAGGGTGGTGGATGGGGTGCCAATCAAGCGGGCTGCTTTGTCCTGGATGGTGTCGAACTTCTTGAGAGTTGTTGGAGCTGCACTCATCCAGGCAAGTGGAGAGTATTCCATCACACTCCTGACTTGTGCCTTGTAGATGGTGGAAAGGCTTTGGGGAGTCAGGAGGCGAGTCACTCGCTGCAGAATATCCAGCCTCTGACCTGTTCTTGTAGCCACTGTATTTATGTGGCTGGTCCAGTTAAGTTTCTGGTCAATGGTGACCCCCAGGATGTTGATGGGGGATTCGGCGATGGTAATGCCGTTGAATGTCAAGGGGAGGTGGTTAGACTCTCTCTTGTTGGAGATGGTCATTGCCTGGCACTTGTCTGGCGTGAATGTTACTTGCCACTTATCAGCCCAAGCCTGGATGTTGTCCAGGTCTTGCTGCATGCAGGCTCGGACTGCTTCATTATCTGAGGGGTTGCGAATGGAACTGAACACTGTGCAAACATCAGGGAACATCCCCATTTCTGACCTTATGATAGAGGGAAGGTCATTGATGAAGCAGCTGAAGATGGTTGGGCCTAAGACACTGCCCTGAGGAACTCCTGCAGCAATGTCCTGGGGCTGAGATGATTGGCCTCCAACAATCACTACCATCTTCCTTTATGCTAGGTTTGACTCCAGCCACTGGAGAGTTTCCCTGATTCCCATTGACTTCAATTTTACTGGGGCTCCTTGGTGCCACACTCAGTCAAATGCTGCCA